>NC_135503.1:144796365-144818865 GCF_052857255.1 Amblyomma americanum
CCGTGTTCTACGCTAAAAGTGTGAGCTCCAGCGCAAAAGGGCGAAGCCCACACGCTGCGTCAGGTCTTGATATTGGGATCCTTACTGGAAGTCCGTCGTTGTGAGCCGAATGCGCAGCCGCATCGGCCTGGTGATTACCGTTAATACCACAGTGTCCTGGCAGCCATTGAAAAATGATGTCATGACCTTTGGAAACGGTGCCGTGGTACAGTAGACGGATCTCAGCAACAAGTTGTTCCTGCGACCCGCGGCGTAGCGCAGCTTGCAGGGCTTGAAGGGCTGCTTTAGAGTCGGTGAAAACCGTCCAGTCATGGGGAGGTTCCTGACTGATGAACTCTACCGCAGCCTGTAAGGCCGCGAGTGCCGCACCAGTTGAAGATGTTGGATAGGTCGTCTTCACTTTCATGAAGATGGATCTGGCCGGTTTCACCACCGACCCCGCAGAACTGGTCGAGTGAACTGATCCATCTGTGTAAACATGTATGCGGTGACTGTGGTAAGAATGCAGGTGATTCAATGTCAGTTGTTTGAGAGCGGGTAGTGATACACCAGCTTTCTTCGTAATTCCAGGAATATAGAGGGGAACGCGAGGTTCATGAAGAGTCCATAAGGGTGAGCACGGTCTTGACGCAGGGGTGAACTCCGATGGAAGATATGCGCGATGAGCTTCAATGACTTTGGCGAATGCAGTACGCGGCCTAATTATTGGGAGTGTTGCGAGGTGATGACAGGAAACCCGTGTGAGGTGCCGAATATGTGTTCTCATGGTGTCAACAGCAATGTATGTAGTAACAGGATGTTCCCAGGCAACAAGAACAGTTGCTGCTGTTGGTGCACATTTAGGCAGTCCAAGGCAGATACGGAGAGCTTGCGCTTGCACACTTTGAAGTCTTGATATTTGTCTTTCTAATGGAGCTGAATATCGGAAGACTGTACCGCATGTAACCCAGAAATAGGGAACGGTACAGTTGCAGCATAGAGCGCACTGATGCGCCCCAGGACTTTTCCCCGAGGAAGGAGAGGACGTGGACAATCGCAATGTCTCTTTCTCATGTCGTAGACATGTGGACTCCACGAGAGGTTCCTGTCGATGACAACACCAAGGAATCTGTGGCTTCTTTCATAGGGAATGACTTCACCATTAATGCGAATGGTGTAGCGTGACATTATTTTGCGTGTGAACGCCACAAGTGAACACTTTTCATTCGAAATGTTCAGGCCCCGCAAGCGAAGATAAGATGTCAATATCGATACCGCCTTTTGATGTCTTGCACGAACTTGAGGACGGGTCACCCCTGATGCCCAAATACAAATGTCGTCTGCATATACCGAGATCTAAGCAGATTGTGGCAATAC
Source organism: Amblyomma americanum (assembly GCF_052857255.1). Classification (NCBI taxonomy): domain Eukaryota; kingdom Metazoa; phylum Arthropoda; class Arachnida; order Ixodida; family Ixodidae; genus Amblyomma; species Amblyomma americanum. The sequence continues at coordinate 144,797,722 of NC_135503.1, forward strand.
GTCGACCAGGCCGATGAGAGCAAGGTTGAAGAGAAATAAAATGACGGCATTTAGGTAACCCCACAAGGAAACATCCGTAATCGCGCCTGAAAGTAGTTTTTTGAACCTTTGCCCACACTCTTGGATAATGCGGCCCTGTCGCGATGGATTTGCCGCTCAACCTAAGGGATCTATTCCGTGAAAAATACGAGGAAAAGTATTTCGACAAGGCCCCCTGGGAAACAAGTCCGTATGCTTACAACCCACACTGCTTCGACTGTCTAACTTGTGCTGCCAGTGTACAGTGCCAGTAGTTCAATGGATAACAGGCCAAAATAACGGGGAAAAGTCAGAAGCCTTTTGCTCGCTGGAAGAAATGAAGCTACTGGAGCATTGCGTTTTTCGGTGACTTTCGGCAGGATGGTGTCGAGTGAGCTTGTGAATTCAACGCTGCGGATAAGCTTGATTTATGTCAGTTGCACCGTTTTCTGTCCAGCAATCTCGCCTTCAATAAAGGCCAGAATTGTATCATCATAGGTTCGGTGTAGAAATGGCTAGCGATTTTTCTGAAAATGTTTTTCTTAAATAACTTAGTACATCCAGAGTGTCTTTAAGCAACAGCGAGTCGTCCTTTAGCGGCCAATTTGTCTGTACTGCACGAGCGCTTGAATAACATCCAACGTAAATGGCGTTGTCTTCCTTAAGATTACAAGATCCCATACACGCCCAATAACAGCAAATGGCCCTGACAATGATTTTTTCACTTCGAGATTTTCTGTTGCGAGGCAAATCTCTCGTTCCAGCGAAATGTGTTAAGTAGCCAGTCGCAACAACAGTATGCTTATCATAACAGGTTACAGCTGAGAGGGTTTAACAACACTTATATCTTCCTATTGGCCTGCGTGTTGGCTGTTGACTGCGGCCTAGACTCATATTTTTGAAGGCGTTTGCATGCATTCTCACTATACTTCGCGGCGAAGCTGGCAGCTACCCGAAGACACGTGTTGAGGTCATGCAATACAAAACAGTCATTAGCAAATGCGGAGACCGCTGTAAAAAAAGAGCAGTGAATAAAAAGGTAGTAAAGGGCTTCTTCAAGATAGTTGCGTGTGTAATTTTTTGGCTCTAGATCAATACGTACACTTCTGGAAGCTGGTCTTTCAAAACGAGCTGTTTTTCTACTCAAGCCCAGTGGACGTTCAAAGCAGCATGCGAATATGTTTTCTAAAACTGCAGAATTACGAAGAAAAATGATACAGGGCAACCTGAATTGAACCAACCAGGCTTCAAAGGCCACAAGTACTTGTTTTTGACCACCTGCCCCGCAGATAAAAATTTAAGCAAGGAATATTTCGCAATACATGATGTACCTGGTGCCATTTTTTTCAAGCTTACATGCAATAAATTGTCTGGCTCCCGTTTCCTTCTAACCTTATGTGATCACCTATTTCGTGTTGTTTCATGCATAGCAGCCACAGTACATCAATTTTACTCTCGGAAGCAGAGCTTTACATTGAGTTGTTATAGTTCTGCAACTCATTTTATTTGAAATTTTTTCTCCTACCAGAATGCGCACTGTGGGCACGCAGATCGGTAAAAGACAACGTCCCTCAAAACTGCATTGACCATTTCGTGGATATATGCGGTGTCATTGTTCCGGAGCACAGCAGAGATCTCTGCCGCGACGGTGAAGGCGACTACAAGTGAACGAAAAACGGGGACGCTTTGGAAATGTTTTCGCAATTAAAGCCTAATGTTTCTTTAGCCGAGCTATGTCAAAACCCAAGAGCAGCCAACTCGGACTGGGTTTACAGGGAATCAAAAGCCCTGAAGAGACACGGACATAGAGCGAAGGCGTACAGGACGAAGCCGACCTGCTTGCTGCTTTGCCACACACATACAAGGTTCGTGTTTTTGTGCATGTAAGACGGATGCTTAGTCAAGATGAAAGTATTCTAACCTGCCCACAGCTGTCACTCTTACGGCGGTCTTGGATTGGAGATGCAGACAACACATGCAATACTCTGCAGATTTTGAATTAAGTGTAACACCCTCATTTGTTGTACAACGTGAGAGAGGAAAGTGGTTTAGACCTAACAGCAGAAACTTAGAGATAACAGGAAAAAATCGCAGGGTCGCAGGAACCTCGCGATGTTGGCTGCCTGCCCCGGTTAGGGCCCAGTGTATAATGCCGTCAACATGCATGGGACGTTTAGGACGCCTCCTAGTCACGGTCAAGCAGCTAATCGTTGCAAGGCAGCGAACGCCGGGTGTTTCTAATTCAACGACAACGACGATGATTTTGCTCCGGGTCTGCTTTTCTTACCACCTAAATTACGAAATTATCAGAATGAAAGCAGTGACATGTGCATCACTGTGTAAGAGATCTTTGAAGTGTCCTAACGTCTTTTCTGTAGAAGTGAAATTTTAGCCTACTTGCATGCTTCGACACATGATGGCGCTACTGTACACCGCGCTTCTGGCTCTTGACGTCGTGGGAGGAGGACGCTTTTTTGTAACTCCTGCGACTTCGTCTGAAGTTAAGTGATTTTGATAATACTGGTTGACAACTGGAAAGGTAATTTTGTACATGATATAGGGGCGAAAGTTTTGAACCATGGTAGTGGTAGGAAGGCCAGCGGAGGAAGCAGGATACTAGTGTATGCCGTAGTGCTTTGTTGAGGCATTTTGGCACGCTTCTACGCTACGCGGTCGACCGGACGTTACGTCGGCAAGCTAGCAAAGCCAAGTTACACGGGCAGGTATTTCAGTGCGAAAGCGGGCCCATGTTGAAGAGCAGATGGAGGCACTCCAGTCGTGATCAGAAGGTCACCCCGGTTCGGGGCAGCGTCAAATGGAGGACGAGGACAAAGCTAAAGATCTTTGTTCCTCAGGCGGAATGTAGCAGTAACACGGAGGCTCTTGGACCCAACAGCGTGGCACGGAGCAGGCTTTCAGTGCGGATGACGGATAGGTTGCAACGGGCATGGTGACGGAAGACAGTAGCGCACGGTGGCATGAGGTGTAGCTAGCATGATCCGGAAGGCAACACTCAGAGTCAGGAAGCGAACGATTAGAGCGCAGAAAGGTTTGGTAGTGGGTGACTCGAATGTCGCGAGGGTTGATAAGGGCGATTAAAAGAGAATTTAGGCTGACAGGCGGGTGCAGATGGAGGCTCAGCCAGGGCAGCGCACGGTAGATGCAAAAGCCAAAGCCCAGGAGGTGGCGCGGGACAACATGGATAATGATAATCTTGTCATTAGCCTTGCCCGGTCACAACGCTGTGCTTAAAGCGAGGAGCCAGAACCTAGACATATATTTAGATATGCAGATGCGTAGGATTAGGGAGGACTCTGGGAAGGAACATGTCACCATATGCATTATCCAGGATGTCCGGAGGCGGTCTAGCTGGATGGAAAGAAGAGTCGTTGAGGCTAACTGTGTCAAGGTAATCAGCCGACCACTTGGATACGACGTAATGAATGTTATCGGGTATGTGTACGAGGCCGGCTCCCACTCATTTGCAAATGGTGGCATTCACTACAGTGGTGCCAGCGGTAAGAAGGTAGGGGTTAGGATAGGTCGCCAGGCAACAGCATTTTGGGGGTCCAGTTCAAGGAGGAGGAGGAAAAACAGTGAGGTTAACCTGAAGAATAACCAGTTTGCTACCCTGCACGGGGAGGAGAAGTGGTGAGGGGATAAAAAGGTGAAGGAGAAAAAAGAGTAGCAGGAAATTGAAGTCACTATGCAAAGTAACAGTGTTCGGCCAAAAGACCTCAAGAAGCAAAGTGCCTTGGAGGCCTTCACCGCCGCCAGATCAAACAAATGTGTAGTCCATAGACGAAAAATTGACTCAAACGCATGTGCCGAAATAATTCAGACATAGGGTACATTAACAATCAAGGTGGCAGGAATAGACTGAAATGAGGAATAGACGAGCAGATGAGGAAGAAATAATGATGTATGGCTTTGTGGAAACACATCTTAGCGACTTGGAGCAACTGAACTCTAATCTTCACTACGCATAGAAATATTGCACTTGAACAGAGGGCAGCAGAACTGGGGGTAGAATTGGGGCATTTATTCATAAAAGTGTTAATTGGCAAATGGTTAGACTCGTGATGCAAGGAACGTACATTTGTGGCTAAAAGGAAAAGTGGCAGGGGAGCAAACACTCCCTGGCTTTCTGTACCCGTGGACAGGAGGTAATCCCAAGGAAGAAAACAGGTAAATGGTTGAATGCATTGCAAGCAACATTGATGAGTCAGGAAGACAGTGCGAGACAATTATATTAGGCGACATGGATGCACACATAGAATACCTGGATGGGTACACAGATTCGAGAGGAAGTGTGCTGCTGGATATTTGTGACAGGCATGATTTGGTTGTATGTAACGGTACCGAGAAGCGTGAAGGGCTCATAACATGTGAGGCAGGTAGTCGGAACTCGAAGAAAGAATGCGCACTTAGGTCACTTAGGATTTCTAATAGGCTAAAGGCAATAAACATATGTGAACATGGCTGCACAAGCTCCTGGTACTGAAGTGACCAGAAACATATCAAGCTAAGCTTCAGAAGAGAAGCCAATGTAGAACCGAGACAAAAAGGACAATCAGGTAGGATCCTTTACTCAGAAAAGAAACTGCAGCAGCACGGAAAGAAAATAAAAAGTAATTTTTCAGGATAACAAAACAGAACAGACTTATGAAAATTTAACTCGATTTGTTGAGTTAAAAATGGCTATGGTGCGATTCAGGCCAAAATGCAAAAGACGCAATCTCAAGAGTTGGAGGGATGAGGAGGTAAAGAAGGCCAAAGAGAAGTGTTTGGAAGCCTTCAGGGAACACAGATATTCTATGAAAAAGGGGGAAAAAGGAGCTAAATTAGACAGAACATGGGATACGCTCATAAACGGCGAAGACAAGCATCCTAATTGTTAAGCTCGAAAACTTGAAAAAAGGGGCCTTTAGTATGTCAAAATAAAAAAAAAGTATATAAACGCAGGTAAGAAAAATTGGTAATATCCGAACTCCATGAGTAATAAGACTAGCCTGCAGGAAAGGTTTCTAATTGCAGTTCAAAGTTTCCGGCTGGAAGGACATGAGGCAATGAAGCTTATACGTTAGGGGGACCGAGTTTTTAAAAACAGAGAAATGTAGCACATAATTTATCGAAGGAGTGTAGACCGGTCCCCGCGGTTTTGCTTAGACAAAGAGAGTGGGAAAGGGCAAACAAGAAGGAGGGTGAGGAGCCAATGTTTTGAGGAAATACTTTTCGTATTTTGTGTGTTGTTTCTGTTTCGTCCGTCAGAGAAGAGGGTTCCTGGTATCACGTTGACAGGACCGCGTGGTGTTCCGATTTTGTTAGAAAGAAATTGGGACCGGAATGTTAGTAAACATTAAGAAAGGCAGCGAGCAAAATGAGTGCATTGGAAAGCGCCCAATAGATCGCCACTAAGAAGGATGAACATGACACATAATAGAAAGGAGAACAACGCTGACATAAACAACTAGATTCCCATAACAGTAACGTCAGTCCTTTATAATGGTGATAAAGATTTTAAAGGACTGACTGCTGGCATTGGTGGAGAAAGGAGGGGTGTTGCTGGGAGAGCTGCAAAATAGGTTCCTGAAACAAAGGAGGTTAAAGAGCTATCTGTTTTCATTGAGGCAGTGTATCTAAACAGCTCAAAAAGAACGCAGGCCCCTAGTGCTAGCATTTCGGGATACCAAGGGAGCCTAAGACAGCGTTATTCAAGAGGATTTTTTGGACATACTCGCCACAATTGATATGAAAGATGGAGTAAGTATTTTTTAAAAAACACCTATAGAAGTAACATAGTGCTTGGGGAAAAATGTATCAGAGCCTAAAGATATAGAGAGGGGGCTGGAGCAAAGATGTCCTCAGTCACCTTTGGTTTTCACGCTGTACCAACAAGGTTACAGACCCTACTTGAAAGGCGCGAACTAGGCTTTAATTTTGGTTTTTTAAAGCGATGAGAATGAATTGAACAGTAATTAACGGGGTTAATATACGCAGATGGCATAGTGCTAATCCGCTAATCCGCGATAGAACAGTATGTGCCCGTCCTTTAGTACATTGTACACCTCACCTGTCCTCTTAACTTCACCTAGCCCAACGACATTCCATTTAATGCCCACTAGCTCCTCGAATAGCACTGCTAGGATAGCCTCACTAGATAAGGTTCTAGCATTGAACATTACCAGGTTCAGATTCCAGTGTCGGCCTGTTAGGAGCCAGAGATTCTTAGCACCCTCCGCTGCGTCACAGGTCTGACTGCCGTCTTGGCCAGTTTCTCCGCAGCCACTGGGGACTGGGGCCCTAGGGTTAAATGGTTTGATTATAGAAGGTTGTGGCCAAGTACTAAACCAACTGTGTTTTCGAGAACTAGGTGTGGGATTCCTCATTATTCAGGATATACCTATCCAGGTAGAGGAGTTCTATAGTATTAACGAGAGAGTCGCAGCTATCGTAATTATACTCACTAGGAGGTACAAGCTGAAGGTGGTGCAGGCCTAAGTGCTGACATCCAGCCATGATGACCAGACCATTGAAAGTTTCTGCGAAGACATGGAATCGGCAATAAAGAAAGCAAAATCACAGTACACTGTACTTTTGGGCGACTTCTATGCGAAGGTGGGCAAGAAACAGGCTACCTACCAGGTGGTAGGCGACTATGGGATATATTCTAGGAATATCAGGGGAGAATTATTAGTAGAACTCGCAGATATAAATAATTTAAGGATCATGAATACCTTCTTCTGCAAACGAGAGAACAAAAAGTACACCTGGAAAGCCCCAATTGTGAGAATGAATATGAAATCGACTTCATACTATGCGCCCAACATAGCATTGCTCAGGATGTGGACGTCATAGGAAAGGTGCACTGTAGCGATCACAGAATGGAAATGTCTCAAATTGGCTTAGATTTGAGGAAGGAAAGGAATAATCTAGTGAAGAACAAGTCCATTAACAAGTTAACAATAAGAGGGAAAATAGAGGAATTTAGGGTATCGTTGCAGAACAGAAATTTAGTCCTAACTGAGCCAGACGATCTCAATGTCAATAGAATGAACGACAATCTGACAGCTATCATTACGGAGTGCACATTAGAAGTAGGCGGTAGGACGGTTTGACAGGATACCGGCAAGCTATCTCAGGAGACTAAAGATCTAATTAAGAAGCGCCAAAGGATGAGGGCCTCTAACCCTACAGACAGAATAGAAGTAGCAGCGCTTTCGAAGTCAATAAATAAGCGCAAGCTAGCCGACGTAAGGAAGCTCAATATGGAGAGAATGGAGCATGCTCTAAAGAACGGAGGTTGCCTGAAAGCGGGGAAGAGGAAACTAGGCATAGATAAAAACCAGATGAATTGGTTAAGAGACAAGGAGTGCAATGTCATTGGCAATCTGGGTAAACATGTAAAGTAGCCGAGGAGTTCAACGCAAATCTATGCAGTAGTGAATGTAATCAAAGCGTTAATGAGAGAGACAGTAGCGCAAAGCAGTGCGGCATCCCGCAAGTAATGAAAGAGGAATTAAAGAAAGCCTTGGGAGCAATGCATAGGAGAAAAGCAGCTGGTGAATATCAGGCAGTAGCAGATCTGCCGAAGAACGCAGGGGAAATTTTGCTAGGAAAACTAGCCACCATGAATACGCAATGCCTTAAGACTTCGGCCGTACCAGAAGCTAGGAAGAACGCAAACATTATCTGAATTCATAAGAAAGAAGACGCCAAGGAGTTGAAAAAATTATGCGCGATCATTTTTACAGTTCGTTGCCTACAAGGTATTTACTGCAATAATTTTTAATAGACTCTGGGCAACCTTAGATTTTAATCAACCAAGTCACCAGGCAGGCTTTCTTAAAGGATATTCCGAAATTGATCATGTTCACATTATTAATCAAGTGTCAAGAAAATGCGCAGAATGTAACCAACCTTCATATATAGCCTTCATTGATTAAGTGATAGCATTCGACTGTGTGGAAACCTCAGGAGCCATACAGGCATTACGGATTAAGGGTATAGAAGAGCCTTAGGTCAAAATATTCGAAGATATATGACAACTGCACACCAATCATAGGCATCCATAATGTGAGCCATAAAATTCTAATAAAGAAGGACGTCTGCCAAGGAGATACGACATCGCCAATGCTATTCACGGCCTGTTTACAGGAGGTATTCCGAGGCCTGAATTGGGAACAGTTGGGGATAAGAGTTAATAGAGAATTTCTAAATAATCTGCGATTTGCTGTCGACGTTGCTTTGCTCAGACACTCACGAGATGCACTGCAAATCATGATCAATGATTTAGACAGGCAGAGCAAAGCTGTGGGTCTAAAAATTAATATGCAGAAAACCAAAGTAACGTTCAACAGCCTAGCAAGAGAACAGCAGTTCACAACTGGAAGGGAGGCACTGGAAGTGGTAAAGGAATACGTCTATTTGGGGCAGGTAGTGACAGCTGATCCGGTTAATGAGAGGGAAAAAACTTGAAGGAGAAGAATGTGGTGGAGCGTCTATGGCAGGTTCTCTCAGATAATGAAAAACATTTTACCAGTATCCCTCAAGAGAAAAATGTGCAACAGCATATCTTCCCTGTACTCACCTACCGGGCAGAAATGTGGAGGCTAACAGAAAGGGTTCAGCTTAAGTTAAGGAGAATGCAGAGAGCCAAGGAAGGAAAAGTGATAGGTGTAACGATAAGAGACCGGAAGCGGGCAGAGTGGGTGAGGGAACAGATGCGGGTTAATGATATTCTAGTCGAAATCAACAGAAAGGAATGGGCTTGTGCAGGGCGTGATGCGAAGGCAAGACAACCGCTGGTCCTTAACGGTAACGGAGTGGATTCCAAGCGAAGGCAAGAGTAGCAGAGGGCGGCAGAAAGTTAGGTGGCGGATGAGATTAAGTTCGCAGCCATAGGGTGGGCGCAGCTGGCAAAGGACCGCGTTAATTCGAAAGTCATGGGAGAGGCATTTGCCCTGCAGTGGGTGTAGTCAGGCTCATGATGATGATGGTGCTCACAGCTGACAGAAACGAACGTTTGCAGACGTTGATGGACACCAGCGGTGCAAAGGAAAATACATTAGGTTTCAAGTTCAGCAACGAAAAATATTCAGTCAGGACATTTAATGCAGAAGGCATAGAGCATAGGATTCTGGATATCATGCTACCGGTACTGGATAAGTACAAGTATCTTGTTGTGTGAATAAATAACAGTGCTGAGTATGTGACTGACCACAAATATGTAACGGCTAAAGCTTGTAGGAATGAAGCTGTAATAAAACTAAGACGTTGTGAAATTACAAGAATTACATAGTGGTAAGACTAATCTGGAAAGCGGTGATGGTTCCTTGTCTGCAATACGGTACTAAGCATGAGACTAGTGGTTAAAGCAATGTTAGAGATAAAAAATCGGTTTATGAAGGCTCGCTTTGGGAAAAAATGGCTATACACCAACTTAGCGGGTACAAGGTGATATGAGATGGGCATCGTTCGACAGCAAAGAAGCTAGCATTGAGATGGAATTTAAGGAGCAATTTAGAGAAATGCGAATAAATCATTGGGCTAAGAAAGCTCTCACTTACTGATCACTTGATACATTCCTATAAAGGGCTTCTCCCGACCGGTGAAAGGAGCTGTGCTGATTTATTCAATGCATTGGGGTTTAAGGATAGTGGAGGAAAAATAGATTTCAAGCGGGTAGAAATAACCTAGCGAAGGTTATTTGATTGGCGGCTAAAATCAGGGCAGGAGTGAAAGTTAACGAGTTATGGCTAAGCGGCGTGATACGCTTCTCGATTTGACAGGTTCAGCCTCATCCTACCAACCATCCTAATATGTCGCTGCCATGATGCCTATCCTCGGAAGTTACAGCGACGTCCACGTATTCGGCACATGTTAAATGCAATTATTTGATTTCGACGGCACCTCCAAGTGAAACTGATCAGCGATAGTTCACGCACTATTATAACAATATTTCACGGTCTGCAGTTGCGCCTTAAGCCGCGACATTTTTCATCGTGATGTGTGATTGTCTTAAAAAAACCAGCCCTTACGAGTTTACCCTTCATGCATAGGCAAATCCAGCTTAACGGATCTCCAAAGTTTTATCACAACCTGAGCGGCACAAGTCTTCCAATGTCACATATTTTGCAACGTTGTCCTCCCCAGTGCTTATTAAAACGGCCCTAATGTAATCGACTTTTTGGCAGCTACTGCGCCCAAAGCAGTGTGTAAGCAGTCGTCTTGGGTGTAAAATTGGAGTCCATAGAAAAAAACACGACAAAGAGGCAGACGTTCTTTTTCTTGTGGCACATGAAAGACTTGTCATTAAAGGTTGTTTTATGAATTTAGCTTACAAAAAAACAAGCAATTTTCAGACGCATAAAAATTATATGGACCACATGTTTAGTCCTCGCTTGATAACACAAACAACGAAAACTATTTCTTAAATATGCGTGTTTGTTTGTAGCCCATTGTTGACGAAACATAGCAGAAAAGACAAGCGCAAAAGAAAACCGCATGAAGAGAGAAGCGCTAACTTTCAACAATATTTTTAGGAGAGTATGTCAAGTGTATAGCAAGCGTTTTACGGAAACCAGTCACTAATTTTTAACAATAGGCTTTGTGAGGTAACAAAATAGCCTCGGCGACGTACCAATACCAGTATTTGCTGACATCATCAAACAGGTATACCCTATAAACTAGTAGGCTGGCTAATTAATTTCTCATACTTAACTTTTTACTTAGTCATTTAAGCGCCTGGTTTCGATCAGAGAATTGCAGTCGCCCGTTGAGAATAGCCCCATCAGTTTTTAGAATTTGGAAAAGCTAATATGCTGAGCGCTGATTGTAAGCAAAATGTGACCACATCGCGCCAAAAAACGCGCCCTTTCAAAAAGCGCTGACATTTGGCGCGCCAAAAAGCGACGTCACCGTCGCACTTCAGACAGTGGCACAGTAGTTACGTGACCTCCTTTCTTCCATGTGGTCTGGAGTAGCGAGTACCGGAAGAAAGGGTGTTGGTTTCAGGTTTTTAGAGGAACAGTGACACAAAATCATTCCTTTTCGAACCTGTTGACCTTCCTGCTCGGCTCACTTGGTAGAGCGACTGCCCTGAATTGGCGGTGGGGCCCAGTCGTAACCCCCTAGAAGAACGAATTAATATTCAACTACAATGCTTCTTTGGAGGCTTTGCGCTTTTCCTTTGCAGCCAAACAGCTGGCGGCGTTTTGGTGTGCGCAAAATAGTAATACTTCCCTTACTACACATATCCTCCTTCACGAGGGACACCCTTTAAACTTTATACCAGGTCTCTAATTGAGGTTTCGCCTGCGTCCCGAGACCGCAACTTGAAGCCCAAGCCCGACGGGACAGCTCATTTTCGGGCCTATTGAGGGCACACTTTTGGAAGCAAAAATTCAGGGCGCACGTAAGGAGGTCGCAAGAAATATAGACACTTCAAGCGCTCTCTCGCAACTAAGCTTTTATTGCGAATGAATGCAAATAACTACACTCAAAGAGCAGCCGCCGCGGTGGCTGAGTGGTTATGGCGCTCTGCTGCCGGCCCGAAAGACACGGGTTCGATCCCGGCCGCGGCGGTCGAATTTCGATGGAAGCGAAATTCTGGAGGCCCGTGTACTGTGCGATGTAAGTGCGCGTTGAAGAACCCCAGGTGGTCGAAATTTCCGGAGCCCTTCACTACGGCGTCCCTCATAGCCTGAGTCGGTTTCGGACGTTAAACCTCCATAAACCAAACTAAACACTCAAAGAGCGAGAGAGCATATTCAAAAGGCAGGCAAGATATAAAGGGTGCACGATCAAACACAGCCTGCAAAAACACAATAAAAAACAAAAAAATGTCCAAGGCACACTTACGCCGCTATCTCCAAAAAAATAGACACATCACGAATTATCTAAAAAAGCTTGTCTACCTGCCATAAAACGCCATCGGCGTTTTTCTTAGACGTAAATCTTTTTCTGGGAGAAAACAGCCCAAGAGACAAAGGACGCATAAAGAACAGACACGACAAGCGCTGACCTGCAACTCATCGTTATTCGCAAAACGTAGAGTAAGTAAATACTCCCGAAAAAACAAAAGAGGAGGAATCAACTCGGAACGTCTAGATATGAAAAGAATCTTTCATGCAGGACATCTGATTGGTCACCAACATATGTGCGCTCATTGTCACCGATATGATAGGCCTTTGACACCTCCCTTTTAATTCGCTGGGATGCCGAAACAACATTGTGCTTCGGTGCAAATGCCTCAAAACCATGGCGTTCACGGCAATGATTCGCAAGATTTGAAGAATTTGTTTTTTTTTTAGAGATAGTTTATGCTTGTGAAAGCGAGCACAAGCGAGCGTTCGTGTTTTTAGCGGTGCCCTGTCTGCATCGCTCAGAATTGGCGGCGCCTGGACGGCATGAAAAATATTGAAATGATCTGGATGTTTCCTCATCTTCTCACCATTTGCTACGCAGCCCGCCAGCGGAAGGAGTACTCTACCTTTCAAAACGTTGTAGCACTCAAACGATATAATGGCTCGTATTTGTTGCTTCCTTACTAATGATTGGCACACCTCAATAAAATGCCCTGCCTTCGCATCAGACTCAGTTTCTTAGTTGCTTCTATTGCATCACCTCCCCACCAGCCCCGTCATTCGACTCGCAGTATTTACGGAGCATGATATAACCAACCATGTATTTAACCAGCCGTAGGAGGAATTGAAAGGGGAATAACAGCTGGTGAGAATCAGGTAACAGCCTATTTCTTGAATAACGGAGGTGAGAATGCGCTAGAATAACTAACCACCTTGTATACGCAATGCCTTATGACCTCGACCGTACCAGAGCTTGGAATAATGCCAATATTATATTAATTCGTAAGAAAGTGGGCGCTAAGAACTTGAAAAATTACAGACCGTCAGATTACTGTCTGTTGCCTACAACGTTTTTACTAAAATAATCGGTAGTAGACTGAGGGCAACCTTAGATTTTCATCAAACAAATTATCAGGTTTGCTTTCGCAAAGAATATTCCAATATTGAGCATATTATCATTATTAATCATGTGACAGAGAAATGCGTAGAATGTAACCAACCCGTATATATAGTCCTCATTGAATACGAGAAAACATTCTTCTCAGTGGAAACCTAAGCAGTCGTCCAGGCATTGCGGTATCAGGGTGTGGAGGAGCCTTATGTCAAAATACTCGAAGATTTAAGGCAACTGCACGGGTAACATAGTCCTCCATAAAGTCAGAAATAAAATTAAAATAAGGAAGGGCGTCAGGCAAGGAGATACGACATCGCCACTGCTATTCACCGCCTTTTTACAGGAGGCATTCAGAGGCCTGAATTTGGAAAAGTTATAGAAGAGAGTTAATTAAGGTTACCTAAATAATCTCCGATACGCAGGTCACATTGCCTTGCTGTGTCGCTCAGGAGGTGAACTGCAAACCATGATAAAAATTAGACAGGCAGAGCAGAAAGGTGGGTTGAAACATTAACATGCAGAAAACTAAAATAAGGTTAAACAGCCTAGCAAGGGAACAGTAGTTCGCAAATGGCAGCCAGGTTCTGGAAGTGGTAAATGAATACGTCTACCTAGGGCAGGTATTGACCGCTGATTTGGATCATGAGAGGAAAATAATAATGAGGATAAGTATGGGGAAGAGCGCATATGGCACGTTATCTCAGATCATGAATTGCAGTTTTCCAATATCCCTCAAGGGAAAAGTTAATAACAGCTGTACCTTACCTGTACTTACCTACGGAGAAAAACGTGGCGGCTAACGAAAAGGGTTTAGCTGAAGTGAAGGGCTACAGAACAAGCCATGGAAAGAAAAATAATAGGTGCAACGTTAAGAGACCGGAAGCGAGCAGAGTGGGTGAGGGAACAAACGCAGGCTAATGATATCCTAGTGGAAATCAAGAGAAAGAAATGAGCTTTGGCAAGGCATGTAATGCGAAGGTGAGATAATAAACCGCTGGTCATTATGGGTAACGGAGTGGATTCCAAGAGAAGGCAGGGTAGCAGAAGGTTTGCGGGTGATATTAAGATGTATGCGGGGATAGGGTGGCCGCAGCTAGCACAAGACAGGGTTCATTGCAGAGATACGGGACAGACCTTTATCTCGCAGAGTGCTCAGTAAGGCTGGCGATGATAAAGGCGTCGCTGCTACCATTTTTTCAATCTTCAAAGTGTCGATGGCATGATTGGCTCCAGGCATACGGTAATAAGAATGTACTTTTGCTCTTGCCTACCAACAACCTTTACGGCGCCCGCGTATTTACTCTCAGTGTGAGTCACGACATCGACCTAGAGGTCGAAATATGTTTATGAAAGCCTGCCCGTAATGTCCTCACGACATATGGTCCTTGTGGATGAAAATACTATAGTTCAATCGGAAATTTCTCTCGGCGCGTGATTCTGAGATCACACCTAAACGAAAGCGGTACGCTCGCACACTGCCGCTGCAGGTAAGCTGCCGGAAAACTGAGTTTCCAGTGCGATCACGCGTGTTACACTGGAATATGGTCCATGTGCGAAAGATGTGGTACGTCAGCTGAGGTGAGGCTGTCGTTGCAGAAGCTATGGTTACCGCTGTGATGTATTACGGCCCTCCGGAGTGTTCTTTGCTGACACAATCTACTTCTGGGAGACATTTTGAAGGGTGGTTTGAACGGAAAAGAGCCCTGATGGCTGCAAACTGCACAGGAATTAATAAGCTTGTGATGTCTTGTTCAGTGCTTTTGTATTCCTTCTTTTCGCAGGTTGTCCTGCCCCTTTGTGGTGTCTTAGGCTATGGGCGAGTGGAGCCTTTTGTCAAATCTTGTTCGGAATGTTGCAGTAACTTCGAAGGAGCGATGAACCTGCGGGCTTGCCTCGCTGCTTTCTGGCCGCAGCTGCGCAATCGTTACCAGCTGTAGTTTCCCGCTGCAATGGACGATCGTGGTAGAAGTGAGGCGCTTGCGTGAATGCAACCTCAGGGTTAGGCTGTGGTTCGTTGGGCTTGAGCGGTTCCCTGGTGCTGTTTTCCATCGTGTGAGCAAGTGTAGCAGCTTTCTCTTTAAGGCACCCTCCGCATGAAGCACGGTGTGGGCCACCTCAGTTTGCGCGTCTACGTTGCGCTTTCGAAGTGCATTCCTTGTGCGAATTGGGGCCACAACACCCTTTGCAACGAACGGGGCCTGTACGGTGCATCGATATATAACGTATCTCTGACATTTGTAACATTTTGTTGCAAAACCAGCACGATCCAAAACATTTAACAGCACGCGTGCATATTACAGCAGGGGTAATACCGGCGTAGTTCAGAACAGCCCACAAATGTTTTCTGAAGTGAGAGGTCAAATAATCAAAAAGCCGTAATCGGGTGCACTTGTATTTCATACATCACCTTTGAAATAATTTGGACCTAGTACTTGCCTCTGGTTTTCCTTTCATATCTGTGGTTTCGAAATTCATGCATTTCGTAGCTACAAGAATTGCTAAGCCAACGAAAAGACCTGCTGTCGAGCAAGACACAGTCTTTCCAGTGCTATTCACAGTGCTTTTATTAGAAATTACACAGAAGAATGTTAGGAAGGAAGTGTCATTTCATTATTCTGTATCTTTAAGTAGTGGTGATTGAAATTTCCTCAAGATGGCACTATTGCCCGCATTTGATGAGCCGAGGTTACCAAGACGATAGGCATACAAAGGTCAAATAAGTGTCAGCACTTTATTTTTCATATTTTGCCTTCAACAATAATACGGATGGCAGCTGTCTTGATTCCCCTCCACATCTTTCGGAGTGAACTGGCAATGGATGAAAAGGTGTTGGATGAGTCGAGGTTCAGTCTCTTGCTCTGCAGTAGGTCCGCTATCTTGAAGCATTCTCCAGCCCTTACTTGAAGTAGTATAGACACCTAAATTTTGGGTGTGTGTTTCCTTGTTTGTAATAATGCGTAAGGCATTATTATACATGGACTGCCTCGCGGTATTCTCCTACGACCGATAAATAATTATTAATCGAATCTCTTTCTAATGCTATTCCGGTTCCCGTATCAACAGCGGACCGAAGACTATGACGTCAAGGTGTTGTTATAGGCGACATCACGCATAAAACAAACAGCAGTAAAATCGCTGCGTCTATATTAATTGTCATTCCAGACCTTGAGGAAGTTTGGCTTCCGCACTTTAGTGAATTAAAGCTATTAAGCAGCAATTCTACCGCCGCTTTCTATGCATCACGGGACTTATAACCACACGTTGACGTCACTGCCATCGTTCGGCTACTGAAACCGAAACCGAAACAACATGACAGAAGATTCAAATTTTAAATTAAATATCAGTCCTAGGCGAAACATGTCCAGAAAATTATGTGTCCATACTCCTTTATTCGCATGTATCGAATGACAGGGTTAAACATCCGCTTCACACAATACCTGTCAGTTTTGCGCCCGCTGAATTTCTTGAAGATTGAGTCGAAAACATGAAAGATACTCACGCAAAAACGACTTAATCATCCAAACGACCATAGAAACACCTAATGTAGGCAGACATCTCCTTCGTGTATGGGAATCCCGAAAAGGTCTAGTAAAACGGTGGAAAAAGCACAGGTTAAATAGAAACTACATTTAGAAAAAACGAAGGTTACGAAAGGAGGCCAGGAGTATGCTATAAAGCTCAGCAAACACAATTGGGTAGATTTTTGGGACTCGCCGAAAGGTACCCTAAGTACGATAAAAACGTGGTCGATCGTGTGATGCCCGATATACGCGTCCAAAGTAAAGTCATGCTCAAGCACAACACCCCACTTCATTTCCTATAAACACACTGCCACGGACGCAGATTTAATAGAAGCCATGCACAAAAAATACATAGCGGACCCGTCTCCGGCTCGCCAAACTCCATATGCGGGCTAGACAAACTCTATCCTTGACTCCTCCATAACGTTGGCAGAGGTCTGAGCAGCACCCCATGTGTCCACGAAAACCACTCTCCCGGGTGGCGACAGGGTTACAAACGGTATAATAAAGAACTTCAGCACCGACCACCTGACGGACCTGACCAAGCACCAACAAAGAACTGTGGGAGAAGGACCGACTGCCGTCGGCTTGGAAACACGCGGACATCATCCCTACACATAAGGCAGGAAAGCCTCCGACTATAAACAGTCCCCGTCCAGTTTCCCTCAATTCCTGCATGGGAAAGCTCTGTGAACGAGTAATCCACCTGAGGCTTCAAAATTACATAGAGGAAAACAACCTCTTTCCTTATAGCATGCTGGGCTTCCCAGGAGGCTCTACACCCAAAATGCCTTCCTCAGTATTAAAGAAGCCATAAATGTCATCCCCAAACACGGCGAAATCCTCCCACTCGCACTGAACTTTAAAGGAGCATTTGACAATATTGGCCACAACGCCATTCTACAAGAATTAAAAAATATCAACTGCGGTGATAAAATCTTCAACTACGCGAAGGCCTTCCTCTCGGATTGCACAGAAGCCATAGGAATGGGAGAGTTCCGGTCACCCACGGTACCAATCCCCATCAAAGGCATGCTGCAGAGCATGCTGTTTAATATATGAATGCTCAACTTAGCCAGAAAACTCAAAACCAGCGAAGATAATGACTTCACCTTCTACGAGAATGACATCACCATGTGGGCTACACAGGAATCCTTGGCGCCTAATGAAGAAGCCTTGCAAGCAGCTATAGGTATGTCAAAGATTTTGGCGGGCAAAGCGGTCTTCAATGCTCAGTGCGGAATCCGACCTTTTCAGGTTACACAGAAAAAAATGCAAGTTCCCGGGAAGGGTTCCACTCGACCTAAGAAAGCTAAAATTCTAGAAAAAAGATCATAGTTTTGGGGCTGTGGTTACAAGTAAATCTAAGAGAAGATTATACAATCCAAACTCTCAACACCTCGGTCAACCAAATATCAATTATGATTAGAAAGGTGACGTGGTATCGGAAAGCGAAGAGGGAGGAAGACACCATCCGCCTAGTCAAAGCCCTAGTCGTGAGCAGCATGTTCTACTGGTTAAATATCAAGAGATTAAAATTGTTATTAGAAGGGCCATTGATATCATCATAAGGCGAGCCTATAAAAATGCCGTAAACATTGCACCAACGACATCAAAGAAACGTCTTTGGGGACAAGGAGTACAGAACACCTTCTAGGAGCTCAGGGAGGTGATTCTGGAGGATCAAACAAACGCCTAACTGCAACAAAAGCGGGCAAGGATATTCTGACGAGATTGCGACGATGGCTGGCACAGCAAACGGGTGAGAGCATATCCCAAATTCCGACACCTGTGACAGAGATCCATGTAAACTCGATACCCAGACACATCCACCCACCATGAGTGTTAGAAGGGTAGAAGGAGAGCCATAGTCGAAGCACTGGCAAGAAAACTACAAAAATCCCGGAAGAATTGCACGTGGACATCGGGGCCTATGCCCAGCCAGGCAGGTTCGCGATTGCGGCGGTCGACGACGAGAATAGGCCATTTATTAGTCCTCCGATCTATGCCAAGGTTCCTGCGAAAGCGGTATCACTGGTCATAGCCATCACAATCAAGACTCAAAGCCGAGAAGGCAAGTCATTGAACATAGTGACAGACTTCAATCCTGCAGGAACTACGTGGCTGGAAAACTTCACGGAAGGCTGAACACACTATTAAGTTAACTCTCACACTCGCACAGAATAACATGGACACCTTGTCACGAGGGCCTTGCCGAAAACGAGGTAGCGGATTATATAGCCCGAGTTCTCACAAACCGGGCGGATCCGCATCGCTACGCCGGCGCCATAAAACAATAGCACACGAGAAAACAGCATGCGTAAGAACATTGCCCAAAAAACAGCACAGCGTCGAAACAGCACAGAGAAAAAACTGCGCAGCAGCAAAAAAGTACGAAAGAAAAACAGCAAGGCGACAAAACAGCACAGGAAAAAAAACAGGGTGCGACAAAACAGCATGCAGAGCAAAACGGCACTCCGACAAAACAGCGCAGTGAAAAAAAATAGGTTGCCGAAAGAACAGCGCAAGGAAGAAACCGCACTAGGACAAAACACCACATGGGAGTAGGTGCAGCGCTTCTGGAGGGGTGAACAATCAGCCATAAACGAACGGTACATGACAGCAGATAGGGCAGTGTCTTTCGGAGCTAGAGAGTGCTCGTTTCGCAGACTCAGTAAGCAACAGGTTTTACGGTATTATTTGCGATCTGAAATAGCCAGTTTTTTTCTGGAGGGTAATGAAATGAATAACATAGAAGAATTTGTATTGAAGCTTCGATTATGCGGGCTTACCATCGCGATGCTGAATTCTGAAAAATACGCCCGACGTTGGGCTCTGGATGTAACAAAGTTCCAATTCTTGAAAACTCTCACTTTCGGATCTTCAGAAACTTTGTCTGGAGCGAGCTACAGGGCTTTCATACACTGAAAATATCCAGTATGCGATGCTTATTTTAAAAATGGCATTATTGCCCGAGCCGACATTTTCAGGTTGTTTGGTTCTAAGCCAGGGCGCTGTAGAGTGGTTCCCTGAGGCTGACCGGCGGTTCATTACTGTGCGAAATGGGCTACAGAGCTGACCAGAAAGTTCACGCTTCAGCGTGCGTTTATTGAATTTAATTTTATATCAAAATTGTTTTTTCCACATCGAAGAGAATTATCTCGAAACAACAATGTTCGCAACATTTGATCAAAATCACTTTTCGCGCTTAGGAGTTAATTTTATTAAAACACCAAAATTGACCCTTTTGCTTTTGAACCACAAACACCTACCAAACACATACCTAACCTAACAAGCACAGGTGGGCGTCTGCTGAAGCAGTGTTGTAGAATGAATGCAGAGAATTTCGTTTCGCAAGATGTGATTGCCCAATATGGCTCAATGATATCGAGAGTCCAGCAAAAAAAACGAGAATAACGAATTGGTAATGCACTACGTTTTGCTCCAGTAAAAACAGCAACAAAACTGGTCATAATTACATTGGTGGGACGGCTCTAGCCAGGTAGTAGTAGTGGTATAAGGCATTTGTTCAGCCAAGAGTTACAGGCCGTGCACATTCCTGGTAGATACTCGTAAAAAGGGCTGCCAACCACAGGGCTTATTTTAGGGTGCTGAAAACTACCAAGAAAAAAAAGAGCCGCCCGAACTAAAATACTAACCTGAGGCGTTACTGACTTCGTCGTGTAAATGACTTAAAAAACACAACGCCGTTTTATTTTGATGCCGTTGTGTCTTTAAATCACAGCTGCAACGTTGACTGTTCTTTCAACGAATGTGGGCGAACTTCTCTAAACTCGTTTTCAGCAAATAATGTGATAAATTAAATAAATGAAAGCAAAGCAAAAAGTAAAAACTCCAAGAAAAACATCACATCACCTTATACCATTCTCTTTTCCTGAAGGCACCGTTCAAGCAACGCTGTTCCACAGTAAATGAAGCTGCCCTGTTTCTTAATGAACCAGCGAAACGAGCCCTCGCTAACTCCAATGGTCGCTGCCGCGTGTGTTTTTATCTGCCGTTGGCGGTTATGCCTATGATAGTTTACCCCTCCAGCAGCACTGCACCATACTCCGCTGTGCTGTTTTGATGTGCTGTTTTTCCCTGCGCTGTTTTGTCGTCGCGCTTTTTTCGCTTTGCTGTTTTTTTTTGCTGTGCCGTTTTGCCCAGCTTGCTGTTTTTACTCATGCTGTTTCTCCTTGCACTGGCTTGTCGCCATGTTGTTTTTGCCTGTGCTGTTTTGTCCCTGCACTGTTTTTGTCCCTGTGCTGTTTTGTCGCAGCGTTGTTTTTGCGCGCTGTCATGACGTGTGCTGTTCTTTCCTGTCCCCCACACAAACAACTGACCACTTCAAATGCGATTGACTGGAGGAGAATAAAAAGACACACATATCCAATCAGCACATTTTACACATGATCAAACCTACACAATACCCAGGTTACGGTCCTTCTCCGTGGTGCGAGCAAGCCCAACGCTCTACAATACAGCTTGGAAAAGCCAGGGCAAACCGGACATACAGTTAACAGTGCCATACCCGACACACGAGCAGTGGGAAGAGGCACTGACCAGCATAAATCTTGACCATCAAGCCTGGATCTTCCAACAAGTCCGCAAGTCAGCCACCGCC